>NC_091950.1:123251621-123291621 GCF_031021105.1 Erythrolamprus reginae
AGTCTTCAGAACCATCTTCAGATGTTCCAGATGGACAGCTAATCTAGACAGAGTGAGAAAAATATGCATTTATATCTTAGCTCCAACTGTATTGAAAATATTGGGACTTAAGCATTTATTGAAAAAGCAACTCAGATTCTTTTTCAGTAGGCAGTTATTGTTCTAAGCAGAAATGTGGCCAATGAGATTAGGGTCTCAGCTCATATCACTTAATTAGTAAAATCTTTACCATTCTTTGAATAATCTTTGTACCATATCAGCAATGTTTTAAAAACCGGGGAGAAATTAAATCAGAAAAAAAACATAGAAACATAGAAGTCTGACGGCAGAAAAAGACCTCATGGTCCATCTAGTCTGCCCTTATGCTATTTTCTGTATTTTATCTTAGGATGGATATATGTTTATCCCAGGCATGTTTAAATTCAGTTACTGTGGATTTATCTACCATGTCTGCTGGAAGTTTGTTCCAAGGATCTACTACTCTTTCAGTAAAATAATATTTTCTCATGTTGCTTTTGATCTTTCCCCCAACTAACTTCAGATTGTGTCCCCTTGTTCTTGTGTTCACTTTCCTATTAAAAACACTTCCTGCCTGGATCTTATTTAACCCTTTAACATATTTAAATGTTTCGATCATGTCCCCCCCTTTTCCTTCTGTCCTCCAGACCAGTGATTTTCAACCTTTTTTGAGCCGCGGCACATTTTTTACATTTACAAAATCCTGGGGCACACCACCAACCAAAATGACACAATATGACACCCTAAGACACTCTCCTCTCTTTTTCCATCCCTGTCTCCTCCCCCCCTTGTGTGTGTGTGTGTGTGTGTGTGTGTGCATTCTTGGAGCATTTCCAAAACCAGGTGAGGGCTGGGGGTTTTTTCTCTCTTATTCTTTGGGTGCTTTTTGTCATATGCTTTAAATCAAGAGTCACTTCTTTCTCTCTTTTGTTTCTCTCTTTCCTCTCATTCTCTGTCTCAATCATTTTCTCATTTCTCTTTTTTCCTCCCCTTTTTGCTCATTTCTCTCTCTCTCTCTCCCTTCCTCTCCTTTTCTCTCTTTCTCTCTCTTGCTTTCTCTCTCTCTTGCTTTCTTTCTCTCACTCTCTTGCTTTCTTTCTCTCTTGCTTTCTCTCTCTCTCTCACTTTCTTTCTTTCTCTCTTTCTCTCTCAGCAAAAAGTTGCGAAACCAAAACCTGAGCTTCCTTTTTCGCGGCACACCTGACCATGTCTTGCGGCACACTGGTTGAAAAACACTGCTCCAGACTATACAGATTGAGTTCATTAAGTCTTTCCTCATACGCTTTATGCTTAAGACCTTCCACCATTCTTGTAGCCCGTCTTTGGACCCTTTCAATTTTGTCAATATCTTTTTGTAGGTGAGGTCTCCAGAACTGAATACAGTATTCCAAATGTGGTCTCACCAGCACTCTATATAGCGGGATCATAATCTCCCTCTTCCTGCTTGTTATACAGCTATGCAGCCAAGCATCCTACTTGCTTTCCCTACCGCCTGACTGCACTGTTATCTAATGTCTCATACTTCCTCCATGCACACTCAAGAGAAACATCAAGCCATTTCTTCTTATGACATCAGTCCAGGGATGAATCCCAGTTACCTTTGCTACCGGTGCGCAGTGCAATGTTTCATGCTCTCTCGCTTGCATGCGTGCATTCCCTTGCATGATTTTACTTCCCTGCATGCTCAGAAGGACATTTCAGCCCGAAATACAGCAGAAGAGATGCTCAGCTGTACTTTGGATGAAAAAATAAAGGTCAGTATTAACCCAGGGTTGGGAAGGAGGGCGTTTCTTCAAAGCAGAGCATGAGGAGAAGCCACCAAAACCCAAACAAAATCACCAAAAATTCCCCCCAAAAAGATGGTGGCATGCACAGACCAGCCTAGACAGTACTAGATCTGTCACACCAAAATTACATCACCAGCAGATCACTACCGGTGTATAAGTCTTGTCTGCACCGGTAGGAACCCACCCCTGCATTGGTCCTCTGAGTAAAGCAACCAGAACCAGACTTTTCTAGCCTTTTATTATCAAGGAATGGTATCCATCTCAAAGAGAGCAGTCATGGGCTTCCCTAGGTATGCCCATGTTACACCAATACTCCGCAGTCTGCATTGGTTGCCGATCAATTTCCGGTCACAATTCAAAGTGTTGGTTATGACCTATAAAGCCCTTCATGGCATTGGACCAGAATATCTCCGAGACCGCCTTCTGCCGCACGAATCCCAGCGACTGATTAGGTCCCACAGAGTGGGCCTTCTCCGGGTCCTGTCAACTAAACAATGTTGGTTGGCGGGCCCCAGGGGAAGAGCCTTCTCTGTGGCGCCGCCGACTCTCCGGAACCAGCTCCCCCCAGAGATTAGAACTGCCCCTACTCTCCTTGCCTTTCATAAGCTCCTTAAAACCCACCTTTGTCGTCAGGCATGGGGGAACTGAGACATCTCCCCCGGGCATATACAATTTAAGCAAGGTATGTTTGTATGTATGTTTGCTTAGTAATGGGTTTTTTTAAATATTTTAAATTATAATTATTAGATTTGTCATGAACTGTTTTATTGTGATGTGAGCCGCCCCGAGTCTGCAGAGAGGGGCGGCATACAAATCTAATAAATAAAAATAAAAAATAAAAATAAATATACTTCAGATGGAATATTTTTTCTGTCAATCTTGCATTCCAAATCCACTGCAGTTACCAAGGCTTTCCATTTAAGTTTAGTCAATTTGGGTTATTTAGAGTAAGCTTGTTTTATTTTATTTATTTATTATCTCGATTTCTAGGCCGCCCTTCTCCAGAGACTCATGGCAGCTTGCAACATAAAGAATAAATACATAAACATAGCACAGTAGAAATTGAAGTTAAAACTAGCCCAATTAAAAACTAAAATCCATTAAACATACTAAAATCCAATTTAAACAAGCCTAAAAACCCATGTTCATTAAAACCATTCAGTCACATTCATCCATATCTCTGTCATAATGTGGGCTGGAGTAGAGTATCTATGTTCATCAGCCCCAGGCCTGCTGGCAAAGATGTGTCTTCCACATCTTCCGAAAGGCCGGGAGGGCGGGAGCAGTGCGAATCTCTGGGGGGAATTGATTCCAAAGGACCAGAGCTGGAGAAAAGAGAAGGCTCTTCCCCTAGGGCCCACCAGCCAGCATTGCTTGGCTGACGGGACCTGGAGAAGGCCAACTCTGTGAGCCCTGACCAGCCACTGAACTGATGATGTCAAGGTGATGAGAAATGTTAACTCTATTTGAATTGTTGGTGGTTCGTGGCATCACAAAGTTTGAGAATCTCATTCTTACTTGTCTTCACTGAAATGATACAGCTTTTTTAAAGGCACACTGGTACTTCCTGATGATGAATTACTTTGATATTTCCCATTTTGAAGGACTAATATAATGAATACTTGTCAGAACCCGTTACTGCCTAATTTGGATAACATTTCTGGTGTTAGATTTTGATGATGCAAATATAACCACAAGGACAACCCTTGGAATGACAATACATGAGAAGGTTTCTGGGAAGACCCCTAACATGAGGATGGATACAGCATGTTGTTGAGTAGGGATGATTTTATTACATCGCTAGCTTTCTTTTATCATTGCACAGCATTTCATTACAAAAAGAAGTTTTTAAAAGTGTATTTTCTGAAAGGCCACATTTTCAAGGTCAAATAAGATCCTGATCTCTTTCTGCCTTTCCTTGTTAAATGTTTCCTTTAGTAAAATTCTTAATGGAATTGACATTAAGAAGTTCCAGACAAGCCAGTAGTAACTATTGACTTTGAAAACACCCCCACCTCCACTTCCATTGTAGCCTATCAGAGGAGAAGAATGGTGGTTTATGGAGGTAAGTAGGGTAATTTACTCCTTGATGCATCCTCATAATTCTCAATAGGTGATGCAACTAAAGCTATACATTCAGGTTCTGATATGTCATTAAGTCCATAACTTTGGATGAATTCTCACATTAAAAACATGCAATGCACGAATACTTTAACAATTGGGGTATATGAACTATAGGTTCTTCCCATTCTCGATCTAAATTCTGTACTCTTTATTTTACCACTGCCCAGAAATTTATTCTCCTGTTCAGGTAGACCTGAGATCATCTTAGGATGACTACCCTACATAGGTTAAGTAAGAGAGGACATTCCTCCATTTAGAACAGTCCATTTGAAGTTAGGTTTCAAGACAAGGAGGCATAGACAGGAAGTGGGGACAAGGTATTCAACATTTCAATCAACAGTAAGAGTTTTGACAGCTGGTGAATGTATTGGCCTCAATTAATCAAACATGATTTCATACAGTGGAATAGCATTTGGCTGAGAGCTATCCCAAGAAGATACAAACTAAGTGTTAATTCACTTTGGTGAATTCACATGTTTAATAGTTATTTTCTTTCAAGATGACCAACTCAGCTTCCCCATTGTACAGCAGTTTGGAGAAGTGAAGAAAATTTCCTATGTTTGTTTGTTTGCATGTATTCTCTGCATAGTACTGCAGTGTAGCAGTGTTGGACAGCAACTTTGAGAATTGTTATTATTATTTATTAGATTTGTATGCCACCCTTCTCCGAAAACTAGAACTGCTAGTATACTGTTCAATCTGTGGTATCTGACATCTCCTCCCCATCTCCAGCAGCTGATTACTGTCCTGATAGTCTTTTTTGTTCTCAGCTGCTTGGAATCTATATTCTCTGCTGGTTTTAGTTTTTTACAAATTTGTGAATGATCCAAGGATGATTGGTTCAGGCAATGAACTATCCTCAATCCTAGAAGCTTATTTTCCACTCAATCCTTTTTGTGTTTACAATTGGCACTTTTTAAACTTCTGCCCACTTTGCTTCTCTCCATCCCACCCTTAGAATTTCAAAGCTTACTTTTTCTTTCCTTTGTTTTTTTAAGTTGCACAAAGAAGCATTGCTACTTGGTTTCTATGAAGTTGAATCCACCAGTTCTTTTTTTTTTTGCTGCAAGGTTTCTATGGATCCATAACGAACAAGGAATGAAAGAACAATCAGCTGCCTCTTGTTTTGATCATGATGGTACCCTAAGAGAAAAATATTTTTCAAAAAGGTCTGTGTTGATTCAAAAGAGATGATTTGGGATGGGGAGGTGGAGGCACCCATGAGGTTTGCAAACATGTGGGAAAGCAAAAGAAAGGCTTGGAGATTAGCGAGAGAAAAAAGGCAGGTAGCCCAGTCCATATATGAGCCAACTATCAAGGCTTTCTTTCACTGCACGAATTTGCTTTTGATGTTTATGGATATAAACAAAATAAAAATATGGATATAAACAAATAAAAATCTGTTTTTTATTCAGACTTAGCTATGACATCCAAGGCATAGACTTAGATCATTTGTGTGTTGGAGAGTAGCAGTAAAACAAAGCATTGTCCTAAGGCGGGGGTGTCAAACTCAAGACGCATGGACCGGATTCGGCTCACGGGGTACTTAGATCTGGCCCCCAGGGCTGCCCTGGAAACAGCAAAGGACTGACCCAGCAAAAATGGAGCCTGGGAGGGCTGCACACAGCTCTCCTAGCTCCATTTTTGGTTATAACAGCTTCCTGCAGCCCTCTGCCAGGGAAAACGGAACTTCAGTGGGCCACATGTGGCCCCCCAGAGCTCTGTATTCCCTGGCAGAGGGCTGCAGGAGGATTTCCCCCAGCCCCTCTCAGGCCAACACAAATGCCCCCAATACATGTGATGTCGAGCTGGCCACACATATCCTGGCAATGCCCTCTCCATCTCCCCAAAGTCAAATGCAACCCTTATGTGGCTCTCAGTGAAATTGAGTTTGACATCTTTGTCCTAAGAGCTCTGAAATTCTCAAATCATAAGTGTTTCTAATCATGATAGTGGTTGCTCCAGAATAATTAAAATACATACACAATACTGGTAGTAATTGTTCTGTCTGGGTTTTCCCAGACCTCCACACCCACTGAAAAAACAGCCAGACACTCTGGTAAAATCCAAAAGTAATTTATAGCAGGAAAAAATAAGCACAAAGGAAAACCTGTCTTCACAGCAGACAGGTTACAATACTTTACAACAGGGTCCTGATGTCCAGTCAATTCCAAAAGCTTCTTGCTGGCACCCCCCCCCCCAAGGTTTCAAGAGTCCAAGGCACAAACCAGGATTGTAGCCACCAAAGTTCACAGACAGGTCTCACGAATCTCCAAGATAAAACTCCACAAGCCAGGAAGGGTGGGGCCGCCTTTTATCCTTTCCCAAGAGCACCACACCCAAACCCAGCTGTGACCTCTAATGCTGGAAATATCTAGCCAATTGCGTTCTTCTCTCGTTAGCTCTCCTCTGTCGCATATCTATGAAGTCACTAGCATCTTCCCCCAGGGAATCCAGGCTGCTTGCTGGGGAGAGCTCCCCCTGGTGGAACTCTGGCTGTCCTTCATCTTCAGCCTGGGATTCAGCTTCTTCATCAGTCTGCCCCTCCTGGTCCTCAGCCTCTGAGCTGGACACCGACAGCAAATCAGCCATTCCCGGAGGGGTCCCAGGCTGAACCACAACAGTAATAATGTTCTTTGAAGAAGCTATGTTGGCTTTCTTATCAGCAATGTTTGTTCACTTTTCATAATTATTTGAGAAAGAAATTAATTTGATGAGAAAGATTTTTTTCCCCTGGAAACTTCTGGATCAATTTTAAGAATTAAAATGGTTTTGACTACCTTCAGGTCTTCCAGGAATAGATCTTGGGTTTTTTTTTAAAATCAATGGACATTTCAATTAATATCTGAGGTTTTTTGGCACTACCATTCCCCTTCTTCAGTAGCCTGTTGGCTCAGCTTTATTATTTACTCACATTCAGGATATTTTTACATTATACAACAACACATTTGTCATTTGTGATCACTAAGATGTTTAAATATAGATGTAAATCACATGATCTGAGTTCATGTAACTATCATCTCTTTGGAGCTACCCTCAAAGATGCATATATATCATTAATTGTTGTACCTTATGATTCTTCTCATTGTTCCTATCACCAATCTCCTCCCACTTATGACTGTATGACTGTAACATGTTGCTTGTATCCTTATGATTTATATTGATTGTTTCCTGATTGTTTATTTGTACGCTATGACAATCATTAAGTGTTGTATCTCATGATTCTTGACAAATGT
The DNA here is from genome assembly GCF_031021105.1 of Erythrolamprus reginae. Lineage (NCBI taxonomy): Eukaryota > Metazoa > Chordata > Lepidosauria > Squamata > Dipsadidae > Erythrolamprus > Erythrolamprus reginae. The sequence continues at coordinate 123,258,787 of NC_091950.1, forward strand.
GTCTTTTCTTTTATGTACACTGAGAGCATATGCACCAAAGCAAATACCTTGTGTATCCAATCACACTTGGCCAATAAAATCCTATTCTATTCTATTCTATTCCATTCCATTCCATTCTATTCTATTCTGTGCAGATTTAATCTTCCAGAAAATAATACTGTCAATTGCTGTTTGGCTAATACATACCTTATATATGTATGTATGTTTTGGTTATGATGCCAGCTATTTCTAAATAGGCTTGTTGCCTCTTCTCTGCTCGTCCAGTGCTAACACATTTCAAACTGCTGTTTCTACAGGCTATAGTAGTGACTACCATATTAGTATACTGTTCACTAAGAAATTCTTAATTCTCCCTGACCTTTTTCTTATCAGAGAAATACTGTCCACATTTGTGGAACTAACAGTTGTATACCTCATGCCACTTGAAGAGAGACTGAAGAAGCTAAACATGCTTAACCATGAAGACCGAGGATCAATACGATAGCAACTTACAATACCTGAATGGATGTCACAAGAAGCGGTTCAGCAACTTTTCTGTATCATTCCAGAAGGCAGGAAATGGAACGACAGATTTAAGTTACAGCAAGGCAAGTTTCAATTGAACGTCAGAAATCTCTTCCTGGCAGCAAGAAGATATTTGAGAATGGATCCATGAGGTACAGTATGGCTCCCTTTCACTTTGGTGACTATTCAACCATTTTGTGGGTTGGCTTTACATGGATTCCTACACTGAGTTAAGAGAGTGACTTAACCCACCTAAATTCTATGATGTTATAATTTCATGTTACAGTTTCCTACCACATTGAAAATTTACATGTGAATGGATAATGTACTATGTACTATGCAAACTAGGGATAAATGCATCTGACAATGCTTATGTATCAATTTGGTCCTATTGCCAGGATTCATCTCTATTCAAGGATGAATCTATGCAATAGTTTATTTCAATTATCCCCATCATTTCTTTATTATTTTTTCTCTCAAAACTGGAGGTAATTTTACGGGATACCAATATACCAATATACTAGTTTTTTTTAAAATTATTATTATGCATTAATTTTCAATGCAAGACCAAACTGGCAAACATAAAAACACATACAGTGATTACACATTTCATATAAATTCCATAAAAGCCAAAAACAACCAAAGCTCTGAGAAAGGGATCAGCCGATCCCTATAAGACAAAGCCGTAAATATTTTGTCACTGCCTTTAATACATTTAGAAATTGGTGAATTAAAAGAAAAGCAGTGCTCTTCCCATAATCAGGAAAACTGAACTTTATAATAATAGAGATAATACATTTTAAGATTTATAAGCCATAAAGCATAGGATACAGATTCAGCCTTCATGTTTGAACATATACAAATATGATTTTTTTTTTCCCCATGGGAAATTGAAATAAGGGAAAGGGAAGAGGAGGACTCATTGTCAGGAAAAATACTATAGCTTGCAAACTAAATGCAGATGAAATAACCCCACATAAATCTCTCTTTCAACTTCTGTCTTAATATTTTTGCAAGTGTTATTAATGCAAATGCCCTTGCTAATGTGTCACTTGGCTAAAACATCCAATATGTGATGTCACCAGCACTGCTTTGAATGTAATTATAGCACTTGTCTAGTTAGTTATCACCCCTTCATTCACCCTTGGGAAAAGGAAAGACCCAGAGAATTGTCCATCTGTTTTCTTTCTTTATCAAAGCTTCTGTGTCTACTTGAGCAAACTTAACAAAGACTTACTGAAAGCTTTCTGAAATCATTCCTGAAATATGGTGTATAATCTCCAGAGATTAACTCTGTGACAAAATTTAAATGCAAGTTTAATTTGGCACCTTCCACTTAGCTGATTCCAAACACATAAAAATGCTTCAGTTAAGTACTTAAGATGACATTTAATTGGTCTCAAATATGATACCACTCTGTATAAAATCTTTGTGCTGCTTAAAAACTCTAATCACTGCTTTTCAAGCAAGGGTAGATTTACTCCAACTTGGGCATATAAAAGCTTTAAAGTGGTACCCACCCAAAGGGAAGGAATACATTGCTTCTCTCAAAAATTCTCTATACGTTCTATAGAAAAAAGGAACAAAATAGATGTGTGAGAGAGAATGGGCCTTTCTCTACTACTGAGTTATATAACATGCTGAACATCCATCCTTAGGACCACAGAAAACTATACCAGAAAGAAATGTGATGCTCCCTTTCCTTTATTATCTTTCCCACCAAGAGGAATGGGTGACAAAACTTAACAGATTTTTACCCACCTTGAAACTCCTGTTGGATGGTGTCAGAAAAGAAGTAAGAGAATGCTCTTTAGCATTTATTCAGTTAAGGCCGGTTTAAGCCTTTCTCACTTATGATCTGGATATGAGATGAAGGTAACACCATGAAAACAAGAAGAGAAAATTGCACGATCAAGGAATGATGGTACCATGTTTAAATGCAAGGGAGGATTTGGCCTGGGAGTGTGTTATTTCTAAACATAGGAATAAAAAGCCAAAGAAATAAAGTGCTAGTTCTTGCATGAGATAGCAAGATATGGAAAGATGATTTGAACCTTCTTCAGCTTGCTGTCTTTCTTTCAGATGTATTGGCATTGCAAGTCTTAGAATGACCATGGCAGCTGGGAATTCTGAGATTTCAAATCTCTACACATCTGGAGACTGGCACTCTGGGTAAAATACGATATTTAAAATGTCTTAGCTTACCAGCCTTGAAGTGGTGTTTTCCTGGTTCTATTTTAAAGTAATTTATTACTGATTTATTGTTTTGTTTTAGAACAAAAGTGTATTCTAACTGATTAGGATGTTTTGTAGTATTGCCTATTTCTAATTAGTAGAAAAATGAAAGAAGATTTTAAAAAAAGAATACAGTCTTGTTTTGATTCCCAAGTAGTGGAGTAGAACCCAAAATACTAAGGACAATCTAATGACTCAAGGGGAGAATGTATTTTTGTTGACTCCTCTACAATTCATTTTGACCATTGAAATTTATTTGGAGGGTTAGGGAATCCTTAAAATGTGAGAGGGGGAGGTGAGAGCTATAGTGGAGGTGAGAACTATAGTGGGAAATTGGTTGTAATTAATCACGTGCACACTGGTTTTGACACTTAGTGATCCCAGAGAAAACACCTGTCCCAGGATGAACTATTCCCAACTTGTCCTTTCGGTCCTTTCCGTGGTGTGCTATCATTGCTGCAATCAAGACCATCTATCTAATTGTTGGTTGTTCACTTCTTTCCACTTTTCCTGGTATTATAGAATTTTCATATAGAAACATAGAAACATAGAAGTCTGACAGCAGAAAAAGACCTCATGGTCCATCTAGTCTGCCCTTATACTATTTTCTGTATTTTATCTTAGGATGGATATATGTTTATCCCAGGCATGTTTAAATTCAGTTACTGTGGATTTATCTACCACGTCTGCTGGAAGTTTGTTCCAAGGATCTACTACTCTTTCAGTAAAATAATATTTTCTCATGTTGCTTTTGATCTTTCCCCCAACTAACTTCAGATTGTGTCCCCTTGTTCTTGTGTTCACTTTCCTATTAAAAACACTTCCCTCCTGAACCTTATTTAACCCTTTAATATATTTAAATGTTTCGATCATGTCCCCCATTTTCCTTCTGTCCTCCAGACTATACAGATTGAGTTCATTAAGTCTTTCCTGATACGTTTTATGCTTAAGACTTTCCACCATTCTTGTAGCCCGTCTTTGGACCCGTTCAATTTTGTCAATATCTTTTTGTAGGTGAGGTCTCCAGAACTGAACACAGTATTCCAAATGTGGCCTCACCAGCATTCTATATAGCGGGATCATAATCTCCCTCTTCCTGCTTGTTATACCTCTAGCTATGCAGCCAAGCATCCTACTTGCTTTCCCTACTGCCTGACTGCACTGTTCACCCATTTTGAGACTGTCAGAAATCATTACCCCTAAATCCTTTTCTTTTGAAGTATTTGCTAACACAGAACTGTCAATACAATACTCAGATTGAGGATTCCTTTTCCCCAAGTGCATTATTTTACATTTGGAAACATTAAACTGCAGTTTCCATTGCTTTGACCATTTATCTAGTAAAGCTAAATCATTTACCATATTACAGACCCCTCCAGGAATATCAACCCTATTGCACACTTTAGAGTCATCGGCAAATAGGCAAACTTTCCCTACCAAACCTTCCCCTATGTCACTCACAAACATATTAAAAAGAATAGGACCCAGAACAGACCCTTGTGGCACACCGCTTGTAACCTGACTCTGCTCAGAATACTCGCCATTAACAATAACTCTCTGATGTCTATGCTTCAGCCAGCTGCAAATCCATTGAACTATCCAGGGATTAAGTCAAATCTTCACTAATTTATCTATCAGCTCTTTATGTGGAACCATATCAAAGGCTTTGCTGAAGTCCAGGTAGGCAATATCCACGGCACCACCTTCATCCAACACCTTTGTGACATAGTCAAAGAAATCAATGAGATTAGTCTGGCATGATTTGCCTTCAGTAAAGCCATGCTGATTTGGGTCCAATAAGTTATTGTTTTTTAGGTGCTAATTTATCCTCTTTTTGAGTAGAGTCTCCATCATTTTAACTACAACTGATGTCAAGCTAACTGGCCTGTAGTTACCAGCTTCTTCTCTACTGCCCTTCTTGTGAATAGGCACAACACTGGCCATTCTCCAATCCTCAGGAACTTCTCCTGTTAACAAGGATTGGTTAAACAAATCAGTCAGGGGGGTAGTAATGACAGATCTGAGTTCTTTAAGAACTCTGGGGTGGATGCCATATGAGCTAGGTCATCACATAATGTGTGCAAATCCAACTCTGATGGGTTTAACCATGATTCACTTGTTTGGTTGGCATATCTTTGTTTCATACTTGCACATGGGCAGTTTGTGATTTGTTCCACAGTCAGTCCCTGGCCATAGCTTTGCTTTTATAATTGAGCATCTTCCTCTTCCTTGTACCAATAATATGGTTAATTCAATTCCTGTGCCCTCCAACCAATGACATCCATGTATTTAGGTATCTTTTTGATTGTTTGAAAACTCTTAGCAGTGAAGATGCCCTTGGATTGAAACTGATGACCTTGAAACTGATGACTCATTCTCCTGCGTTGTTTCAATTTCCTAGGCCCTACAGCCCATCTACACTTTCCTCTTTCTAATTTCCAGTTTTAGCATTCCTGTTTTCCAACCACAAGCAGCACATCTTGTTTTTCATGATCTGTTGATTTCAGATTGAACTTGACCATAAAACACATCAACATCCTCTCCTTCTGCACCAGTGGTTGCAGCATAATCTTGGATATCCGTCATATTAAAAGCTTGTCCCCAAAGTTTAATTGATATTATTGGGTCACTGACTATATGGTACGCAAGTACTGTCCTTGCTAAATCCTTCCTGACTATGAAAGCAATGCCATTCCTTTTTTGTTGCTCATGTCCTAAGTAGTAAATTGTAAGTTGGTCTGACTGAATGTGTCCACTTCCAGTCTGTTTTCAAGGTGTGTCTACTAAAGCAGTGTTTCCCAGCCTTGGCAACTTGAAGATATTTGGCATTCGCTGGCTGGGGAATTCTGGGAGTTGAAGTCCAAATATCTTCAAGTTGCCAAGGTTGGGAAATACTGTACTAAAGATATCAATGCATTGTCAATTAATTTCATCTTTCATTGTGTTAAGTTTTCCCATGTTTTTGCTTCTTATGTACCAGTTTCTCACTGTAATTCTATCTTTCCAGCTCTGGATTTTCTTTTCTTGCATGACAGCATAAGTAACTGGACACCTGAAAGGCAGCTACATCATAAATACCATTAATATTGTAAAAGATCTTCTCCATAATGGGTGGAGCTATCATCCAGGATGAGTTGATCTCATCCAATCAGATGAAGACTGAGTCTGTTCATTTTAATTTAAAAGCTCCTCCTTACCTGGTTCCCCAGTTATGACTAGTCCTCAGGATTGACACAGTTAGACACAAACTCTCTATCCAGGATTGATAGTTTCACAATTTCTTCAAAATTGCCAAAAAGGAATATTTTCTACAAACAGCCTGATTATGAGTAATTACCTTGCACAGAGTGAGAAAGACCTGCTGGGCTGCAGGAGCCTCGGCTTCCAGCGTGCTGTGTTGTGCAGCTGAGCACTAAAAGGCTAGGCCTACTTGTAGATTATCTTGGGCAGCTATAATTGGGGTCCCTTCCCCAAATAGTGGCCAGCAGCATAGATATCATTAATTCTCTAAAATATCTTCTGTTGTCTCTCAGTAGCACGTTGAGTGCTACCTAGCCTGAGGGTCCACCCATATTGTCAAATGCTTTATATTTATTCTTTTTTGTTCTTGATAAAGCCTTCTCCTATGCAGTATTATATATTACAATGCCTTTATTACTGTCATTTCAGCATTTATTTATCTGCTGCTGACCACTATACAGTAGGTACTTGCTTACTTCATGTTTTGAAGTATGAGGGTCACCCAGAAAGTAATGCACCACATTTTTTTCTTCAACAATTATTTATTGAACACAATGAAAATGACACACAGGAAAGAATGATGTTTCTTCTACATTCCCTATTTTTTCACGTAATCTCTATTCTGTTCTATGGCCTTCCTCCAGCAAGACACAAGAGCGTGTATGCCCTGTCAATACCATTCCTTGTTCTGGTCACAAAGCCATTTCTGACCTATAATGGCCTCACCCTCTGTGCCCAGTGACTAACCATACTTCTGTCAACTGCAGATTCTCCATAAACTGTAAACAAACATTTGTGAATATTCCCAACAATTTCTTTCTCTTCCGTGAGAAATTCAATGACGACATGCTGCTTGTAACGTACATCACTTACAGACGCAGTTTCGAAACACTGCTGCAGCTACGCTATCTATTTGAAGAAACACAAAATTTACACGCGCACTCCTGACAATTCAAATGAAGTTTTGCATTTGTATCATTACTGTAGGCTGAGAAAAAAATGAGGTGCATTACTTTCTGGGATACTCTCATATATACTTGTGAGGTATATTGTGCTGTTCTTCACTCATTCCTCTCAGGAAACCTCTGCTGCAGTGAAACAGCATAGTAAGATTTGCGAGGAGGAAAAGAGAAAGGAACTGATTGTCCCTGTCACTTTCATCAGTGAAGGATTTCCAATAGACTTAAATTCCTTCTCCTAATGGAAGGCATGCTTCCATTCCTGAACAAACACTGGATTCAACCCCAAACGTTAACGGTACAATTTTACATATGTTTACTCAGACATATATCTCAATGATTGTTTACTCTGAAGTAAGTAAGCAGGTATGAGATTGTACCCTTAGGTCATTTCTACACTAGTGACTTTTAATGCTTTATTGCATCACCCAGCCATTGAAGAATGATATAAAGCCTGTCTGGATTATGTTATTTGGGCATAGCAATGGTTGGGTGACTCTAGAAGATGCTATAAATTTCTAAAGTGAATTTTGGATTGTGGCTTCAGGCTGCATAAACCATGAATGGCAAAGATGGTGTTATTACTGTGTAAACAGATTGGGTGTTCTGATGTTCCAATAAGCTCTTAAAACACATACATGTAATTTTGAGGTAGAACATGAATGTATGAACAGTTGGTTGATTGTTTCTCTGCAATAATACCCAAACAGCTGATTTTCTTGTCCAATTGCCCCAAATAGAAGAGAGAAAGAGAAGGGTAAATAGCCAACATGCATCTGATGATTTAACCGCCTTTAAAGGGCAACCATTTATCTGAACCATGAGAGTTATCCCAATAGCCAAAGCAAGTTTCTTATCCATCAATCCAAAATTATGTTTGAACAATCAGGGATACTTTAGAAAAATACTTTTAATTTTAATTTGATTCAAGAAATCATGATAAGTAGACAGATTGAGATTCCTATCACGTTGCATTTGGGAAATGAAATTATTATGTGACCGGTACACAAATATACAATCCATTGGCAGCCCAAAAATTACATAAAAGTGTTTGTGGGTGGGTGGGTGCACAGATGAATAATATCCATTCTAGTTAATTCCATGGATTAAGTTTAAAGCAGTATTTCAACTCCACCTTCTCTCTCTACAAGTTGCAATTGACAGTAAGCAACTTTTTATCTAATATTTAAAATGTAAGAGCCAATGCTAAATAATTTGGATTAATTAGAAGATGTGAAAGAGATTTCTGTTTTAAGGCATTTTGGTAATTATTTTTAAATGCACTTTTATATCTACTGATCTATAAATACTGAATTATATTTATGCAAATTAGAGATACCTTCAAAGTGCTATAGATAGTTTGCAAGGGTATTTATAGCACAAATCCACCATAAGTGCACCACGCAATGTAGTTCACCCTAGTTTTACCTTACTTTTATAATGTTTAGAATTAAGAGATGTTTTGTTTTATCATAATTTCTTATGACTGAGAATTTTATTTCAGTAACTATCAGGCTGCTCACTTGAAAAGAAACATTCTTTTTAGAAGGGTGTGGAATTCCTCCTAACCTTTGCTAATAACTTCAGATGTGTTTCCTATCAAGGCCAGTTTACTAGAGCATATGATTAGTCTGTGGGACTAACAAAATCAGAAATGAGACCTTTTAACATCCAATTTCTTTATTTCAGGGTAGCCCTGTGAAATAAGTCTATAAGTCTGTGCTATTGCTGTTGATATTTGGGCATCATTCAGTGATAGATTGCAGAACCTGGGAAATAATGGAGACCCAAGGAGGGAGTGACACTTGCCAAGTGACACTTGGAGAGGGGCGGCATAAAAGTCCAATTAATAAATAATAAATAAATGAATAAATAAGTGTTGTTGAGGACAACAACTGAAGACATGTGATCCTAAGGAAGCTTTCAGTTATAGGGAAAGAAAAGAGAACAAAACTAAAAGTTTTTTTTAAAAAAGGGCAGCGCCGGACTTACCCGGCAGGCAGGCTTTGCTGGAGGGACCGGGAGACACGGTCCCTCATGGCGGCCGCCATTTTGGATCCCGGGCGAAGTCTCGCGATGCGAGACTTCGCTCGGGAGATCAGGGCCTGATTGGCCAAGGCCCTGATTGGTCCGGGCGGGGCCTGCTTGCCCTATATAAGGGCGAGCAGGCCCGAGGCTCTTCCTTTTCGCCCGGACCGAGCTACTGAGCAGACGTTCGATCGTTCTGCTCCGGCGGCCATTTTGTTTGGCGACCTCGTGCGAGGCGCCATTTTGAGGCCTGTGGTGGGGCGGAAAGCCTTTTCTCAGCATTAGCGGAGCCAGCATCGGCTGGGCTCCGCTCCGGTTTGGAGCCTCATTGTCCTTTGTAGTAGGGAGGGGGGTGCTGCCTTCTGGTGGCCTCGCGGGCCCGCGGGGGTCGCTGGGGGGATTGAAGGCCTGGGATAAAGGCCTAGTATTGGGCCTTGTCGCCCATTGGAAGGGGGGATTGGCTTCCTGGGTGGGTTTGCACTACTGAGGCCTGCTGTTAGGGCAGGCCTTGTTCAAGAGGTGCAGGGCCCGTTGGGGGAGGGCTTGGTCCCGCCCTATTCCTTCTTGTGTAAAAAATAGATTTTAGTGGTATGGCCCCTAAAAAGCGGCCAGCTAAGGCCCTCCCGGCCCAACCTGTGGTGCGGCCTAGGAGGGCTGCTAGGCCGTCTGCCCGGGCTCGGGCGGCGGCAGAGGGGCCCCCGGGGGGGATCCCGGTTGGGGGGGTGGTAGGGTTTATGCCCACAGTCCCTCAACCCGAGGTGTCCCCTTCTCTCTCCTGGGCCAGGGTCCTGGAGCGGCTCGACGAGTTGGAGAGGTGGCGGTCGGGGGCAGGCCCGGAGGGGCTTTCCTCGGCTGCCACCGCAGCTTGGGGCGCAGACCCCGAAGAGGAGTCGGCCCCAGCTGGGCAAGTGGCCCACGAAGTACAGATGGCGGGCACCGGACAGGCGGGCAGCACCGGGCAGACGGGCCATGCTGGACAGATGGCCCAGCCTGGGCAATGGTCATCGTTCCAGGGCCCAACCAGGATGGGCCCACCGTGGATGGCTTCTACCCCTTACGGGGCAGGTGAGGTTGCACCACATGCAGGCACATCTCCGCTCCTGCCCATTCAGGGTCCCGGGTTCATCCCGCCAGCTTTGGGGGGTGGCAACAGCTTCACGGGGGCTGCTGCAGGCACTTGTGGTCAGGTCTGGTCCCCGCCAGCTCCGCCTGTGGGGGCGCTGGGGGTACCTGTCCCACCTGGGGCGGGGGTGGGGGGTTGGATTCCTCCTCCACCGGCCATTATGCCACCGGTCCCATTCATGTATCCACCGGGGCTTGGGGTGCTGGGCTCGGGGGCCACCACGGTGTGGGACCCGTTCGCCAGCATCAAGCCTGGGGCCATCCCTTGTGGGTTGCCCGCCACACCTTTAGGGTACCATCTGCACCCGTCAGTTAAGGAGGCAATCTGGCGGGGGGAGTACGTTGATTTGTTCTCCATATTGAACAGGGAGGTCCCTAAACAGGATAAGGAGGTTGTCCCTGGGGAGAAGGTGAAAAAGACAAAGGTCACGAAATGCTTCAGCTCGTGGCTGTATGCCTTTCTGACCTTTGCGTCGGTGGTCATTCAGAGGCAGCCGGGGAGGGCCGCTGCCTTGCTGAAGTACATCGACCTGATAGCGAGGGCCCATTTTGAGTATGGGGGCACCATATGGAGGCATTACGACAAGGGTTTCCGTATGCGTATTGCCCATGACCCCTACTTGCCTTGGGATATGGTGGTTCCGGACCTGTGGTTCCAGGCCACTCATATGTCAGGGAAGGAGGGCTGTGATAGGACCGATAGCGGTCACTTTATGGAGGAGGAGCCTGCGACGCCCGCGCCGGCCAAGGCCGTGGCGGGTGCCGTTAATAAAGGGGCCTCTTTAATATGTCACGAGTTCGCTGCAAAGGGGGCGTGTTTTCGCCCCATTTGCAGGTTTCGTCACGCCTGCGGAAGTTGTGGGGGAAACCATTCCGCAGCCGTGTGCCCCCGCCCCAAGAAGGGGATTGAAAAGAAAGGCTCGGGTCCCCCAAAGCCTCCCCCACCTGCTGGGGGAAAAGGGGCCCAGCCCAATTAATTTAGGGGTGCTTGAGGGTTGGTTGGGCGACTACCACCCTCGCTCGAGAGCGGCCGCTCTCTTGCTAGGTTTCTCGGAGGGATTTAGGATCCCTTACCAGGGTGTTAGGAAGGCCTTCATGTCTGACAACCTTAGGTCGGTTGTTGGCCATGAAGACATTGTTAGGGAGAAGATTGGGAAGGAGGTTGCCGAAGGCAGGGTCCTTGGGCCCTTCTCGGAGCCGCCCTTCCCGAATCTTCGGGTGTCTCCCTTAGGTGTGGTCCCCAAAAAGGCGAGTGGTGAATTTAGGTTGATTCACCATTTGTCTTTTCCAAAAGGGGAGTCAGTGAATGATTTCATTCCTGACGAGTTGTGTTCAGTCCGGTATGCGTCCTTTGATGCAGCCGTGACTATGGTTAGGAAGTGTGGGGTAGGAGCCCTTATGGGTAAATGCGACATTAAGTCGGCATTCCGGCTCCTCCCCATACACCCAGACGACTTTGAGCTGTTGGGCTTCCATTTCGAGGGGGGTTATTACGTGGACAGAGCTTTGCCCATGGGGTGCTCTGTCTCGTGCTCGCTTTTTGAGAGTTTTAGCACCTTCTTGGAGTGGGCGCTCAGGAGGCAAAGTGGTCTGGGTACGGTCGTTCACTACCTTGATGATTTCCTGTTGGCGGGGCCTGCGCATTCGGAGCAATGTTTTGCTTTGATGCGGGACTTCGAAGCCCTTTGTGCTCATTTAGGGGTGCCTTTAGCCTCTGAGAAGACCGAAGGCCCCGCCACCAGGATTACCTTTCTGGGTATTGAATTGGACTCAGAGGAGCAATCTTCTAGATTGCCCCTAGAGAAGTTGGTAAAGATTAAGCGGAAGCTTGATGAGGTCCTGGGCTGCCGGAAGGTGACCCTACGGCAGCTTCAGGAATTGGCAGGCATTCTTAATTTTGCCTGTCGGGTAGTTGTTCCTGGAAGGGCTTTTTCCAGGAGGTTGTATGATGCGATGAAGGGGCTCCGTTTGCCCCATCATCGTACCCGCCTTTGCGCTGGGGTCAGGGCTGACCTCGGTGTGTGGCGGGATTTTTTGGATAGATTTAATGGGCTGTCTTTCTGGAGGCACGAGCTTCTGTTGGAAGCTGAGTTGCAGCTCTGCTCTGACGCCGCGGGGACTTGTGGTTTCGGGGTAGTGTTAGGTGACCAGTGGTGCTGGTCGGCATGGCCTCCGGAATGGAGTGCCTCTTCGTTGGTTAAGGACCTGACGTTCTTGGAGCTCTTCCCCTTAATAGTGGCCTTAGAGCTTTGGGGGGAGCAGTTTAGGGACAAGACTGTGCACTTTTGGTGTGACAACCTAGCGGTTGTCCATGTGGTGAATGCCCTGTCCTCAAAGAGCGACAGGGTCATGCGGCTTGTCCGCCATTTTGTGCACAGGTCCTTGTCTCTAAACGCATTGTTTTTGGCTAAGCATGTCCCCGGTTTAGATAACGGGGTTGCTGACGCCTTGTCCCGTGGTCAGTTGTCCAGGTTTCGGACCCTGGCCCCGTGGGCCCGAGAACTGCCAGAAGCGTTCCCCAGCCACCTCTGGAGTCTGGGAGGGATCCAGAGTGGTGGAGAGGCGAGGCATCCCGGGCAATCTCCTTGTCTGTAGCGCCCGGCACCCTCAGGGCTTACCAGCGTGCAGGTAAGGAGTTTGGGGAGTTTAGGCAGGGCAGGGGTTACCAGCTTAGTTGGCCTGTCCCTGTAGAGCATTTGGCCGAGTTTTGCGTCCAACTTAGGCAGCGTGGCCTGTCAGTTAGGACGATCCGGTCCCGGTTAGCCGGCCTCGCCTTTCTGTCCAAGGCGGGGGGGTTTGCAGATCTTTCGGGTGACTTTCGCATCCGGAAGATGCTGGAGGGCTGGCTTAGGGAGCAAGCGGGGGCCCCAGGTGACACTCGTCAGCCCCTGACGGTGGAGCAGCTGTCATCAATCAACGTGGTTTTTGGCAGTCTGTGTTCCTCATTGTACGAGGCCCGTCTTTTCAGGGCAGCGGCTTGTGTCATGTTCTTTGGGGCCCTTCGGGTCAGCGAGGCCATGGCTTCGTCTCAGGCTGACACTTCGCTCCGGGCCTTCCAGTTCGCTGATCTGGCCTTTAGACAAGGGGGGGTGTCCCTTGTAGTGAGAAGGTCTAAAACGGATCAGCTGCACAGAGGGGTTGCCTTACAACTTAGTGCGGCCACCGACCAATCGGTGTGTCCGGTGGCCGCCCTACGGCTTTATTGTGGTATGAGGGGGTCAGGTCAGGGGTACCTGTTTAGGCATTGTGACGGTACCCCTCTGACCCGTTTCCAATTCTGGGTTTTAGTATCTAGGGCGATGGCCCAGGTGGGCATGGATCCCGCCGGTTATGGAACGCATTCGTTCCGTATCGGCGCCGCCACTAGTGCGGCACTTTCTGGTTTCCCGGCCCATCGGATTCGGGAGATCGGCCGCTGGCGGTCAGCGGCATATTTGGGTTATGTTAGGCCCGCTGAGGATCCCAGGCAGGGCTTAGGCTAGGTAACCTCTCTGTGTCTGTGTCCTCTTGCAGGTCCCCAGGCTAACACGAAACCGACGGCGCTGCTGTGTGGCCACAGCATGATTTTCTGGGCCGGCCGCGCGGCAGCCAGGAGCGCCATCAGGACCCACCTGTCCCTGGGGCGGTGGGTCAACGTTACCTGGATGGGCCGGAGAGGTATGCGGTGGGAGGGTCTCCTACCGGCGTTGCTGGGCGGTCAGCATTCTGTGGCTGCGCCCGGCAATATGGGGGGCGGCTCCTGGAGTCGCGCCCAAAGGGGTCTGGGTGGGCAGCGTCCTGTGGCCGCACCCAGGTGGCTGGTATTGCACTTAGGTGGCAATGACCTGTGCATACTGGGAGGCCTGGCGCTGCTCATCCAGGCACGCGAAGACCTGCGAAGGCTTCGTGAGGTCTGGCCCACCACGCAAGTGGTGTGGTCAGATATATTACCTAGGCTTGTGTGGAGGGATGCCTCTTCCCTTAGGGCCATTCACCGGGCTAGGCGGCGGGTGAATAGGGCTATGGGTAAAACGGTTAGAGAATTGGGTGGAGTGGTAATACCTCATCCCCTTATATCAATAGATAAGCCATGGCTCTACCGTGATGATGGCGTTCACCTGTCTGACCAGGGGAACGCCATCTTCTTACAGGACCTGCAGCGGTCTCTGCGTGAGCTGGCGCAGCTAGAGGGGGGAGTCGGGGGGCCAAGATAGAGATCTGACCCCCGCTCCTGTGGCAGGTTAGGGGCGGAAAATTGGGTGGTTTAGCAACCGCGCGTTCTCCCTTGGGCATCTTTGGGGATGATTGACAGGTTCTCCGCAAGCTCATGGAGGGAGTTTCTGCCTGAGCAGCTGGGGGGAACCTGTCTTTGGGTCCTACACCTTTAATTCCCCGATTCGGGTTAGCCGGTGGGACCCCCCTCATGCACAGCATGGCAGAAAAGGTCACAGGTGACGGCCTGGCCCTCACCTGGACCTTGCATCGAGATACGCCCATGAGTTGCCCAGGAATGTTTGCTGGCATACGTCATTTCCGCCCTGGAAGTATTTGTTTGACCCTGCAGGTCCAGTTCCGGGTCATAGTTGTTTATGCTAATTTATGCAAAAGTATTTGAATAAATTATGCAAATTTATGTTAATAAAAATGACCCAATTTTAAATCCAGCTCTGGTGTCCGTGTCGTTACTCCGTCTCTCCAGCAAGGGCAGCGCCGGACTTACCCGGCAGGCAGGCTTTGCTGGAGGGACCGGGAGACACGGTCCCTCATGGCGGCCGCCATTTTGGATCCCGGGCGAAGTCTCGCGATGCGAGACTTCGCTCGGGAGATCAGGGCCTGATTGGCCAAGGCCCTGATTGGTCCGGGCGGGGCCTGCTTGCCCTATATAAGGGCGAGCAGGCCCGAGGCTCTTCCTTTTCGCCCGGACCGAGCTACTGAGCAGACACCCGCCCGCCCTCCACTATTTTACAGTGTGCTTCGGGGTCGCCCTTAGGGGGCCGAATGGGAATTTTTGCAGTTCTGCCTCTTAGCTGAGCTGTTTTTTCGCCCATTCCACACTGGGGTGATGGATGTGCGGTTAGGGGGTGCTTGCATTAATTAGGTTAATTGGCTTACCTTTGGTCATTTGGGTAGGCAGGTTAGGGGCGGAAAATTGGGTGGTTTAGCAACCGCGCGTTCTCCCTTGGGCATCTTTGGGGATGATTGACAGGTTCTCCGCAAGCTCATGGAGGGAGTTTCTGCCTGAGCAGCTGGGGGGAAACCTGTCTTTGGGTCCTACACCTTTAATTCCCCGATTCGGGTTAGCCGGTGGGACCCCCCTCATGCACAGCATGGCAGAAAAGGTCACAGGTGACGGCCTGGCCCTCACCTGGACCTTGCATCGAGATACGCCCATGAGTTGCCCAGGAATGTTTGCTGGCATACGTCATTTCCGCCCCGGAAGTATTTGTTTGACCCTGCAGGTCCAGTTCCGGGTCATAGTTGTTTATGCTAATTTATGCAAAAGTATTTGAATAAATTATGCAAATTTATGTTAATAAAAATGACCCAATTTTAAATCCAGCTCTGGTGTCCGTGTCGTTACTCCGTCTCTCCAGCAAAAAAGTTATTAGAAGAAAATGTTTTCAAAGGAAGAATGAATCAGAGAGAGCCAAAGACCCTTCCTAGCACCCAGACAACTGAAGGGCTGTCCGGCAAAAGACAAGTGGCAAGGAGAAAAAGAAGAGCTGTAAAAGCATTAAGAGGAGGAAACCACAGTGACTTTAGATCGCTTGCATCACTTTCATGTTCTCTGAAACACTTGCTTCTGAAATGCAATTTGCTGCATGGTTAAGCAAGGCTAAGGAATTCCAGATACTTTCCTTGGGCCAATAGTTTCAGTCCTTGAGCTTACCGCCTTAGTTTAACCTCTGCCTTGGCAAACATTTTTTTAAAAATTGACTTTTCATGGCTGTTAATTGACTCTACCTGGGAACTGTTTTAAAAGGTTAATAAGTGGCATATAAATATTTGAAATACAAGCATAGAACTGTAAACATGTAGAGTTTCTTCTCTGATTCCTTGCTAAAATAAAGATTATCCAAGAATCTTTAGGTTTTGCTTAAGGATTTCCAGAAAGGGACATTCAATCACTGAACCAGGATTATTCCTGCTATCATGATATTTCTTCTAAAGTTCCAATGAAAGTTCTCCTTCTGGGATTAAGTTGCTGAGATCTTAACTTACCTCAGATCAGCAGCTTTCAAGAACTTCTCACCTAAACTAGACTATATTAACTTAAAAATAATAAAGGACAGAAGAAAAGAAAATGTTCTATTTTATTTCCTCTCACTTTCCTTCCCCCTTTTTGTTTGTGTATGTATTTTTGTGATTGAGTGTATATATGCGTATGCATATTAAGGCTGTTTAACACTGATAGAAACTTGAAAGCTAGGGTACTTTTTCTTAAAACTGATGTTGGCTTAAAACAAGTTTTGCCTTGGTATGAATTTAACTTTTGTTTCTCACTTTCAAGGTCGAGGGAGACACCCCAACATATGTATTTTCTTGTATACCTTAAGTGTCTTTATAATGCTTTTATTACCCTTTAAGTTTTACCAAAGCTACTAATCATTAATTCCATACTCTAAAACAGTGTTTCCCAACCTTGGCAACTTGAAGATATTTGGACTTCAACTCCCAGAATTCCACAGCCAGCGAATGCTGGCTGGGGAATTCTGGGAGTTGAAGTCCAGATATCTTCATGTTGCCAAGATTGGGAAACACTGCTCTAAAATATCCTAAGCGCATTCTCTGTATTTTTACTTCCTCTTTCCTATAATCTGCTTGCTTATGGAACCGTACATGCCACGGGAACTGGAAAGTGAAACTTGTGGATGCTGTAGAATTAAGATATAGCCATCTGATATCATACATTCCATATGCTGTACTTGTGATTACCTTGTGATTATTTTACCATGTAATCATATTTTCTGTCAACTTTATTATTTTGCTTCCCTTTTTGTATGCACACAAACATATAACCAATATCATTGGTCCACACTATGACACGCTTGCTCATCCTACTTTTTTGGAAAGGTACAAGAATCCAAACTAAACTGTTAATGGTTGCTCAGATGTTCTTCTCTTATCTTTGAACCTTGCATGCAATAAACCTGAGTTAGTTCACTTCCACAAGGTCTCTATTTCCTTGAGCCAATAAGCCTGTTTTTCCCACAACAAGGTCACATTGTTGAAACAACCTGTATTCAAGTAAAAGGCAGCGATGCCTATTCCTGAAGTGTCTCTATCTCTGAAGCAATAATAAGCATCCAGATTTTTTTCTTTTTGCAACTCAAAGCCAAATTTTGGTGCAGGATGAGCATATCTTGCACAGATTTACCCAGTGATACATTATGTCCAGTGGATTTGTGAATACACTACTCTAGTTCTATAGTTTAATCATGCTACAGACTTGTTGCGGAGAAGATTATGCCACCCACTAAAGCCTTCTTAGAGCAACAGCACT
The DNA here is from genome assembly GCF_031021105.1 of Erythrolamprus reginae. Classification (NCBI taxonomy): domain Eukaryota; kingdom Metazoa; phylum Chordata; class Lepidosauria; order Squamata; family Dipsadidae; genus Erythrolamprus; species Erythrolamprus reginae. Next base: position 123,276,358 of record NC_091950.1, read on the forward strand.
AGGAAATGGTATCTTAACCTAACAAGTCTTCACTGAGTTTCCTTGATGAGTAAAGGTTTAGACGATGGATAGCAAGCATTCCACAAACACTCTGCCAATGTTGCCATTCTAGTTTCCAATACAAATACAGTGGTACCTCTACTTAAGAACTTAATTTGTTCCGTGACCAGGTTCTTAAGTAGAAACGTTCTTAAGTAGAAGCAATTTTTCCCATAGGAATCAATGTAAAAGCAAATAATGAGTGCAAACCCATTAGGAAAGAAATAAAAGCTCAGAATTTGGGTGGGAGGAGGAGGAGGAAGAAGAAGAGGAGGAGAGTCGCTGCTGAAGGAAGAAGGTGAGATGAGGGGAATCAAACAAATCCAAAACTTTAAGGCTTTAAAAAAAAGAGGAACTCTGAGGTGGCAAGGAGGAGCACGCGCCTCCAAAACACCTGGTGCGAGGCTGCCTCCCATACACTGCCTCCCATACACTGGCTGCTGCTGCTGCTGCTACCTCTTCCTTCCCATGCTGAAGGGCTCACTGCTCCTCTTGCTTGATCGCTTTGTAACCGACACCGTTGCTTCGCTGTGGTGACTCCTGGGCTGCACAGAGCGAAGGGAGCGTTTCTTTTCTCTGGGCGCTGGCAGAGGTTTATTCCCTGTCCAAGTGCCCAGAGAAAGGAAAATGCTTTGTTCGCTCTGGACTGCCAAAGCCTTTTAAGCACCACCAAAAGGCTCTTCTGGCAGCCCAGATGGCCGGGATTAAAGGGGGAATGGCAGGAAATTGGCCAGGCCATTGTGCTGCTCTCAAATTTCCTGGGAAATTTTTCTGGTCTCGGGTTCTTAGGTAGAAAATGGTTCTTAAGTAGAGGCAAAAAAAATCTTGAACACCAGATTCTTATCTAGAAATAAGAAGAGGCGTTCTTAAGTAGAAGTACCACTGTATATTTATTATACATATATAATAGTTGCTTCTCCAATATTAGAAGCACAGCAAACATTTCAAGGGTGGACTCTTGAGTGAAAAGAGAGGAGAGAGACAACTTTTAAGAACAATCAAGGCAAACTTGTCCCACTATTTCTGCTTATGGCTCTTGGTTTGTTTGTTTTTCAAGAAATCCTAAAGAGCTTCTCCCACAGTCTTCAATCAATATTACCCCCATCTCAGCACAACTAATGTCTGTTATGAATCATTGACAATATGCACACTATACAGCTTTCTCTAAGCCTTCCAATGGAATGTTGACAAACTGCTGAGCTTCCACCTGTCAAATGCTGGTTATCTTTTCAAACTCAACATTCAAGACTTGGTTTTTGAAATTTAGGTGTGGGAGGAAATCTGTATTTTGCCCAGCTAAAGTAATGACTTTTCTTCTCAGCAACTTGCAACCTTAAGAGATGTTCTTTTCCCCCTCCTTGTGCTGTTTCTGCATCAAAAGGGTCCACAGTCTTAAAATATAAGTGGGAATAACGGCACTGTAATAAGTGAACATCAAAAACCAACATTTCTTTAAAAACCTGAAACTAGAAAATAGATGTGTCAGGTGACTCACTAACCATAGCTGGGTTACACAACATTTCAAAAAGTGCATTGGGACTACTTCATAATAATCATAATTAAGCATATGGATGGGGTGTATTGACTAGGAAAATAGATGGATTCTTCTTTGCACTGAGCTCTTAGGCATTCCATTGTTAAACTATAGAATTTGCTCTCAGGGAAAGGATGGCGACAATTTGATTTATTTTAAAAGGGGGACTGGACCAATTTAAATACAAGTGGGCTATCAGTGATATCTCCTAAATCACTACCTTCTGGATCATAAGTCTTAGATAACTAGTTGCTAAGGAGCAACAATGGAAAGCAACCTATCATCTTTCTCTCCATGCTGGTTAAATTTATCATATCTGAATTCCTTTGGTTGACCACTCTGTGCCACAGTATGCAAGATAAGATGAACCCATTTCAGCATGGTTCTTTTTAATATACAGTTACATTATTAAGGTTTTACAAAGCGCATGGAAACTAACACAAATGAATAAAGCACAGAAGCAATAAAGGAAGAAAGAAGAAAAGCAAAAGTGCATTGAGGAGGAAAAATGGAAAGAAGCTTTGCAGCAAATATAAGTATATTTATAAAATTATTCCTTATTCTATAATTACAAAAAAAAATCTGTTATCCATTTTTCTAATATTCAGAACCACAGATCATAACTACATTTTTTTTCTGTTTCATGCAAAATATCTATGAGTTTTCCAGTTGACCATAAATGTAGTTATTGTTTTACTATAGTCAAAGCCCTCATCACAGTTTCCATCACCTTCAACAGCTACCCTGTTTCCCCGAAAATAAGACACGTCTTATATTAATTTTTGCTCCCAAAGATGTACTCCATCTTATTTTCAGGAGATGTCTTATTTTTTTTCAATGAAGAAGAATTCACATTTATTGCTGAACAAAAAATGAACATTTATTATATACTGTAGAGTAGTTGTCATCACAAACCAGCATAATCAGACAAACTGTGAATCCTATCAAGAATTTCTTTTATTATATTTATTTATTTATTATTTAGATTTGTATGCCGCCCCTCTCCGAAGACTCGGGGCTTCTTACTACTACCATACCATTATTTCTCTGTACAACAATTATACTTTCTTCAAATATATATTATACCTGTATATGTTCTGTTCGGGAATGCTGCGAAACAAAACGTCTCCTATGTCTTACTTTTGGGGGTGACTTATCTTCATGGAAACAGGGTATTCCTCTATTGTAGGTAGTGTCAAGCCTTTCTATTTTTTGAGTATATAATAGTATCCTAGCAATTGTCCTATATAAAAACAAAGTTCTGTGACTTTTTTCTAGTTGCTTGTCCATTAGTCCCAAAAGAAAAGTGTCTGGTCTTAATTGTACTCAAGCCTTTAAAATCTTCTGAATTAATGCATGTATTTGTATCCCAAATGAATTTTTACATGACCACCAAACCTGATAAAATGTCCCTCAGCCAGACTCTTCTCATCCTTCCAGATTCCTTTGTCTTGACATGAATCTTGATCTCCTGACCTCCAGCTATAATAGGACCATTACTTACAGCATGATTACAGTGAGCAAGAAACTCATGCAAAAAATGCATTTGTGAATAACAAGCCAGATGAAGTATATCTCTTTCCTTCTTTATATATACTATACACTTTAATATTGAATCATTATATAAATATAGTTCCTTACATATAGATTTCTGTTTCATCATGATATTTATTTCTTGCACATATTTTTGTGCTGGAACATTTGAAGGTAGTACAGATTTCTTGGTCCTGGCTTCATTCAAATTCCATCAGGACTCAAAAAGTGATGTGAAGACATCCACTTTACCACATGATCCTGGGCTGAGAGGTTTGCGCATTTAGCATGATAGCATAGGCTCTATGCCTATCCCAAGTACATGAAAGAAGTAATGTCTGAGCCAATGAGACCTTTAGAAAAATGACCATGTCATCTTAGGATTCAAGAAAATACAAAACAAATTCTTAAGACTTTACAGGAGAATCAATTTCAACAGGCTTAGAAAAGAATTAGGTGGGCTCCTATGGACAGAAATCTGCAGTTTAAAACCTAGGAAAGCCAAGATCTTTTCAGAAAGAAGATACTCAAACTACATTATGCCAGTGAAGGGGGGAAAACTGAAGGCAGTTTAGGAAGCTATTATGGATGTATAGGGAGCTTTTGACAAGCTATGAATTGCATGTATAGAAAATATATGTACAGAAGTCATGCATAGAAAATAGGAGGTGGGTGGAATAACCAAGCAGGTGTGCCATGAAGTAGTTAATACCTGCAGAAATTAAATTGGAAAGGTTAAAGCATAAGAGCATACTCAACAGTAGCTAAAAGCAACAAAAATAGCATTTTGGGACTATGTCAGCAATAAAAAGAAAAGAAAACGCAAAGTGGACCCACTGCAAGAGTAATTCAGAATACAGGATGCTGCAATTGCTATTGTGCTTGTGTTTTCCAAAAGTGAGAACTCTATCCAAATGGATCTAAATGAAATTAAAAACAAAAGAAGGGAGTGGCAGCCCAAGGTGAATAAAATGGTAATTAGAGTCACTGTTAATCATTTAAATTAAGAAATGAGCTTAAAGCCATAGAGTCAAACAAATTATATACGGTTAGGTCCCACAGAGTTGGCCTTCTCCGGGTCCTGTTGACTAAACAATGTCGTTTGGCGGAACCCAGGAGAAGAGCCTTCTCTGTGGCGGCCCCGACCCTCTGGAACCAGCTCTCCCCGGAGAGTAGAACTGCCCCCACCCTCCTTGCCTTTCATAAAGTTCTTAAGACCCATCTCTGTCGTCAGGCATGGGGGAACTGAGATATCTCCCCTGGGTCTATACAGTTTATACATGATATGTTTGTGTGTATGTTTGCTTTTAATAATGGGGTTTTTAGTGTTTTTTAAATTATTAGATTTGTTCTTACATTGTCTTTGTTGTTGTTGTGAGCTGCCCCGAGTCTACGGAGAGGGGCGGCATACAAATCTCATTAATAATAATAATAATAATAATAATAATAATAATAATAATAATACAATAATCTATTACATTTTCATGCAGCCCAACTAAATTGGGACTCTGGGCAATTCTTAAAGACACTAGAAGATGTTATCTCAGAGTCCATTTCTGTGATCTTTGAGAAATCATGAAGATGGACCTAACATCAGAAGGCCAAGAAAAGGAAATACAAGCAGTCCTTGACTTACAATCGTTAATTTAGTGACTGTTCAAAGTTATGATAGGACTGAAAAAAGTGGCATGACTAATTTTCACGTGGCCGTGGCAGCATCCCGATTGGTCACGCGATCAAAATTTGGGTGCTTGGCAACTGGCTTGAATTTGTTAGTTTCATTGTCCTGGGGTCATGTGATCACCTTTTGGGACCTTGTAACAAACAAAATCCATGGGGAAGCCAGAGTCATTTAACAACCATGTTACTAACTTAACAAATGCAGTTTTCACTCAACAACTCTAGCAAAAAAAGGTCGTAAATGAGGCAAAACTCACTTAACTCATCTAGTTGGATGAGCCGTTGTGGCGCACTGGGTAGAGTGCAGTACCGCAGGCCACTAAAGTTGACCGCTAGATCTGCAGGTCAGCAGTTCAAATCTAATCACTGGCTCAAGGTTGACTCAGTCTTCCATCCTTCCGAGGTAAAATGAGGACCCGGATTGTAGGGGCAATATGCTTGCTCTGTTCAAAAGTGCTATTGCTAACATGTTGTAAGCCACCCGAGTCTAAGGAGAAGGGCAGAAACAAACAAACAAACAAACAAATCTCAATAACAGAAATGTTGGGCTCAGTTGCAGTTGTAAGACGAATAGCACCTATATCATTCCTATCCTCAAAGAGTTGAGTGAAGGAAAAGACTTAGGTAACCACAGGCCAATCATCTTGAAATCAATATCAGATAAAACCCTAGGCGAACATATGGCAGGTGTGCCACAGGTGGCATGCGGAGCCATATCAGAGGGCACGTGAAACTTTACCATGTTTCAGCTTCAGTGTGCATGCGTGCACTGACCAACTGACTTTCGGCCTTGGGAAAGGCTGTTTCGTCTTCCGGACATTTCAGGGAAGCTTCCATGAATCCCCGGAGGCAAAAAAAATATCCCCCAATAGACAAACCGGAAGTTCAGAAAAATGCACTTCTGGTTTGCCGTTGTGCTGTTTTTTGCACTCTGGAGTTTCAGGAAACTTCCCTGAACTCTCTGGAGTGTGAAAAACAGCACAACGGCAAACCAGAAGTGAATTTTCCCAAACTTCCGGTTCATCCGTTTGGGCATGTTTTTCACCTATCAGGCTTCGGAAAGGCCTGTGTGCATGCACGAGGGGCAGTGCAAGAGGGTGCACATGCGTAGGAGGGAGGGAAGAGGTGTGAACATGTGCACACATGCTAGCACACCCACACCCCTTTTGGCACATGAACCAAAAAAGGTTTGCCATCACTGCCCTAGGCTAATAATTTTATTGATTTGATTTGATTTGATTTGTCAAAGCAGGTATAAAATAGCAGGAATTGGTATAAACAAAAACAAAAGCTAAGAAGGTACAGATAAATTTGGACAACAGAACCTTAGAAAAGGGACGGTAGCAGTGGTGGGCTCCTACGGGTACGGTCAGGTATGCAGAACTGATAGTAATATTTTAATATTTTTTTCTTTTTTTTCCCTTCTGGGCTCTGGGTATGTTTTTCCTATCACAGTAAATGAGATTGAATGTGTACAATTTTAGAAGATCTGTGCGTGCGTGTGTGTACATACACTTTATATAGTGGGTTACTACCTGGATGGGGTGAGTGGGTTACTACCTGGATGGGGGGGACGCAGTGGGGTAGCGAAAATGGAGCTCCACCTCAGAGCACCCAATATGCACTGAAAGATGTTGAAAGAAAATGCATAAGTCATGTCCACAGTAAAAATTTTGGTAGCCCATCACTGGATGGTAGGCACATTGGTGCACTTATGCACACCCCTTACAGACCTCTTGGGAATGGGGTGAGGTCGACTGTAGACAGTCTAAGGTTAAAATTTTGGGGGTTTGGGGAAGAAACCACAGAGTCAGGTAGTGCAATCTAGGCACTGGTCCCTCTGTTGCTGAAGTCGTATTTTCTGCAGTTGAGTTTTGAGCGTTTTACATTGAGTTTGAATCTATTGTGTGCTTGTGTATTGTTGCGGCTAAAGTTGAAGTATTCATTGACAAGTAGGACATTGTGGCAGAAGCTTTTATGAACTACATTTAGATCAGATTGAAGGCGACGTAGTTCTAAGCTATCTAAGCCCAAAGTCTGGTGGAATAAGGTATTCTGTTGCGAGTAGAGGAGTGGAGGACTCTTCTTGTGACATATTTCTGGACTCTATCAATTGTATTAATGTACAATATATAGTGGAGGTTCCAGACAGGTATTCGAGAATTGATCTAGCAAATGTTTCATATGCTCTGATTAGCAGTTTAATATTGTAATTTAATAATGTAATTCATTACATTTGTATCCCTCTGAAATTAATATAACTTTTTGTTCTTAATAAGACTTCCATTTGTGAGCACTTAGGAGAGAACGTATTGCTTGGCAGTAGCCAGCATAGGTTTATCAAGAATAAATCATGTCAAAGCACTATGTTCTATTTTGATTGAGTGGTCAGTTTAGCCATCCATGGGAACAACAATGGTACCTTGATTTCAGCAAAACATTTGACAAAGTCCCCCCATGAGATTCTAAAACAGAAGATGGTAAAATGTGGATTGGGTTATGCTCAGGGCCATCTTAACAGCATTATGGGCCTCGGACAAAGCAGTGTATTGGGGCCCCTCTGACAACTATTCACAGGAATAAAAATTTAAATGGTTGATAAAATTAAATATATATATTTGCATGTTATGCAGTAAACGCAATAAAATGTAATAAATATGTTGCTGTATTTTTATGATGCAAGGTGCATTAACATACATAGACTAGTATGGGGCCCTATGCTTGTGGCGTCCACGGGCAAGTGCCCATCAGACCCATGCATTAAGAAAGCTTTGGTATGCTACTATTAGGTGCAGAATAAGTTGAAGAATTGTACCAAACAAGAATACATGTTTCCATTTCAATTTGAAAGGGTCAAGTAGCATAAGATGGAGGCCCTTTCTACACTCTGCGCTGATCAATATAAATTATTTGACTAAGGGGGGTTAGAAAATACAATTAATAAATTTGCAGAGGAAACAAAACTAGGGAGAATAGCAAACATGGACGGCTGGGAATTCTGGGAGTTGAGGGCCACAGCTTTTAAACTTGCCAAGTTTATCAAGGTTGCTTTTAGTATTGGATTTTATTGTATATTGTTCATGATTGTTGTTAGCTGCCCCGAGTTTTCGGAGAGGGGCGGCATATAAATCCAATAAAACTTGAAACTTGAAACTTGGATACCTCTGCCTTAGAGCATAGTATCAAGATTTGGGAGGTTGTTATTATTATTGTTATTATTATTATTATTATTATTATTATTATTATTATTATTATTATTAATTAGATTTGTATCCCGCCCCTCTCCGCAGACTCATTAAGACTTGTTAAGCTGGAATGGCAGAAATCCAAAAATGAATCCCAATGGCTGGATTCAGCCCTTGCCAAAGACGCTCACCCATCAGCCAATTTTCTGTCTGTGTGTGTGTGTGTGTGTGTGTGTGCTGGCAGGGGATCCAACTTACTGCCACTACTGATGCATGCACAGCTCTAGATAACCAGTGTGTGTGTGCACGCACCCAGCGCATGTGCACATTAAACCAAGATTTGGCTTCTGTTATGCACAGGAAGCAAATCTTACAAGAATGTGGTGGGTGCGGGAGATTTTGGTGATTCTTTTTGCTTCCATGCATGCACAGAAGCAAAAATCACTGAAAATCCCCGAAATCTCTCTCACATGCATCCTCTTGTGATATTTTGCTTCCTGCGCATGCACAGAAGCCAAATATCGCTCCGACAGTGCGCCCACCCACTGGTCACCCAGAGCTGCACACGAAGCTCCATTTCTGCTACTGGTACGCCGTCCCTCCCTGTCATAGAAACATAGAAACATAGAAGTCTGACGGCAGAAAAAGACCCCATGGTCCATCTAGTCTGCCCTTATACTATTTTCTGTATTTTATCTTAGGATGGATATATGTTTATCCCAGGCATGTTTAAATTCAGTTACTGTGGATTTATCTACCACGTCTGCTGGAAGTTTGTTCCAAGCATCTACTACTCTTTCAGTAAAATAATATTTTCTCATGTTGCTTTTGATCTTTCCCCCAACTAACCTCAGATTGTGTCCCCTTGTTCTTGTGTTCACTTTCCTATTAAAAACACTTCCCTCCTGGACCTTATTTAACCCTTTAATATATTTAAATGTTTCGATCATGTCCCCCCTGTCAAGGTAGGAACCCAATGCTCTCTCTGTGTATGTCTTGCTCCCTGTCTCTGTGTCTCTTCTCACTCTCCCAGAAAGTCCTGCATGCTGTCAGGCTCTTCACTAGCCATTTTTCTTTCTTCCTTTTGGAAATCGGGGCTGGCTGAGGATTGAGTGGAGGCTTCCTTCCTTCCTCCTCCTCCTCCTCCTCCTCCTCCTCTTGCAACCAGCGGAGTCATGAAGATGCGCACTAGACTGGATGGGAGTGATGTCGAGTTGGCAACTCCCACCCACATTTTGTGGCTCCCGTTTTGTTTTCTGTGGAAAATGGGCCCAGGTGTTTCAGTGTTTAAGGCTGCAGAACCCTGATGTAGGGGATACTATCTGAAGTGTCTTGGCCTAAATTAGTTTTGAAAATAAAACCTGCTAAGCATAACTAATTATTATATGATACTTTCCTTAGGGTAGGCAGCTTTTCATTGAATGGGGGCAACTCTTCATTTCTGAGGGATGAGCTGTGTTTAAAATCAGTGGGGGTGCTGCCCACCTCTAAATAGCAAGGAACAATGGTACCATTTTTAGCAACACCTTCAGCAACATCATCAGAGGTTACTCTAGAGGCCAATCCTTCCTCTCACAGTGCATGGGGCCCTGGAGGTATCCCTTGTGTAAGTCACTGGATGCTCATTTGCCTTGTGTCTTTTTACAATATCCCTAAAGAGACTTTAATTCAATCCAATATCCAACATACTAACACAACCCAGTTCAGGGAGGTATACACAAAGCTACTTTCTTTAGTTCCTTTAATACCGCCGAATTCCCAGTAAACTCACAAGATTTCACAGCTTAAAAACAGAAGTACCTGTCTTATGTTAGAAAGACATCGCAAACATATTCTCCGGAGGGTTACTGTTATGAGTTGTCTTTCATCTTGTATTTTTCAGAATATCAGAAGGAAAGCTGCCACTAAAATATGGGCAATTTTTCCAAAACTATTCTAAATGCAACATTTCAAAATGCCTTTACTTCAAGCTACGGAGTCAGTTTTCATAAACAAGGGTAACTGTCACATTGCAATTAAATGTGGTCAATTTTAGGGCATGTTCAGCCCCAGATCGCAAGGGCTTCTATCCAAGACAATATTTCAGTGTTCACATAAATCCCATGAGCATTAGATTTATAACCATATTTTGGTTCTTTCTCCACTGAGGCTGAAATTTGTGGTATAGTTTTTGTTTTCTTTACAAGTACAGAAAAAATGCAACAGTGTGGCCCAACTGATGCTACTATATAACCACAAGAGAGTCAGTAATGGTAAGGCAGTCAAGAGATTAATTTGGTATTTTAATTATGAAAACTTTCAGGCCTGCAAATTACAACTCCCAGAATTCCCCAGCTAGCATATTGCGCGGGGAATTCTGGGAGTTGAAGTCCACATATCTTAACTTGCTAAGATTGATATTGGACTAAAGTATGCGTTAGAAGATGTCCCCTTATCTCCCTCCCACAAACGTTTTCTTTAATAATGCCGAACAGAGAATTTTGTCTAGAGCAGATATGAAATTTCCCAAACTGGTTGAATTTGGTTACACTTTTCTACCCTTTCATTGCATCCCATCTTGGCTGCACTGCTGTGATATACTTTTTATGGGACTGCCATTGCGAAAAGCATTCAGAAATAGTAAATTGTGCAAACATTGTAAATATATATATATGTTCACTTAGCTTTTAAATTTTTAAATATATATACGTGTTCACTTAGCTTTTAAATTTTAATTCATTTAAATGTTCTTGATTTTAATGCTGATTTTTACCGCAGTGATTTTACTGTTGTGTTTAATTCTTTGTACCTTCTTTAATGGTTGTAAGCTGCACTGTAAGTACAGAAAGACCATAAGAACATAAGCAGTGCCTGCTGAATTGGAACCCTGTCTATCTAGCTCAGTTAGCACTCTGTTCTCACAGTGACCAACCAACTGCCCAGGGGAGTTTATCATTAGAAGCAGCTTTACTATCATCCCTAAAATGCTATTGGCTTTTCTTTTCTTTTTTTACAGTGGATGCATACTGCATCAACACCAGTGGTGAAATCCAATTTTTTTTTCACTACCAGTTTTATGAGGGTGTTTGTGGTGGGCATGGTGTGGCGGGCATGGCTTGGTGGACGTGGCAGGGGAAGGATACTGCAAAATCTCCATTCTCACCCCACTCTGGGGACAGCCAGTGGTGGTATTTGCAAGTTCTCCGAACTACTCAAATTTCTTCACTATCAGTTCTCCAGAACCTGCCAGAAACCTGCTGGATTTCACCTCTGATGATCACTTCAATGAACTGTTTATAATTGGGTATAAATGTAAATAAATGTAATACATGGGGCTATCTTTGAAAAGTGTTCAGAAACTTCAGATCGTGCAGAATGCAGCTGCGAGAGCAATCATGGGCTTCCCTAGGTATGCCCATGTTACACCAACACTCCGCAGTCTGCATTGGTTGCCGATCAATTTCCGGTCACAATTCAGTGTTGGTTATGACCTATAAAGCCCTTCATGGCATCGGACCAGAATATCTCCGGGACCGCCTTCTGCCGCACGAATCCCAGTGACTGGTTAGGTCCCACAGAGTTGGCCTTCTCCGGGTCCCGTCGACTAAACAATGTCATTTGGCGGGACCCAGGAGAAGAGCCTTCTCTGTGGCAGCCCTGACCCTCTGAAACCAGCTCCCTCTAGATATCAGAGTTGCCCCCACCCTCCTTGCGTTTCACAAGCTCCTTAAAACCCACCTCTCTCATCAGGCATGGGGGAATTTAAATTTTCCCTTCCCCCTAGGCTTATAGAATTTATACATGGTATGCTTGTATGTATGATTGGTTCTTTAAATTGGGGTTTTTAGATTGTTTTTAATATTAGATTTGTTTACATTGTCTCTTTAATTGTTGTTAGCCGCCCCGAATCTTCGGAGAGGGGCGGCATACAAATCTAATAAATACAAATACAAATAATAAAAGATGGCAACGATGTTAATCGTGCAAGATATAGGAACTTCTGATGCCTTTCCTGAAAGATCTGCACTGATCTTCATTAGCTTACTTGACCCAAGCTCTCACTATGAACCATTAAAAGCCTAAAAGCCCAATTTGTCTTTTTTCAAAGACCATTTTTCCACCACATGGGAGAACACAACAGGTCTTCATCTGACTTGTTTCCAACTTTTGGAATATTCTTTTCAAACCTTCTTTTTGGTCCAAATTGGCATCTAAAAGATCTATGATATTTAATCTTAATTTTAATGTGAAATCAGCTCAGTGGCTTCATATATGTGGAATGATGTACATTTTGATCCTGGCCTCATTATTTTTAGCGTCTACATGAAACTGCCAATGGTAGTACCATTTTGACAACCAAATATATACCACCACCCTAGACTACCCTGACAGGGTAGTCAAAGACATGTCCCATTATTTAGAGGTGCAAAGGTCTGGATGGAAAATAAACCACTTGTAGTTAAATCTAAGCAAAACAAAGTTGCTGCTTTGTTTATCAAGGTTCTCTGACAGCGTCAATGCTGTCTCTTGAAGGGATTGTACTGTCCTTGAGTGAGCAACTCCATGCCTTAGTAGTCATCCTGGATTTATGCTACTGCTGATGGGGAGATAGAAGCCATAGAGAGGAGATCATATGTCCAGTTGGTGCGACAGTTCTAGCCCTACCTTGGTAGAAGGACCTTGCAAAGTACGTAATTCGTGTTTTCATTGTTACTCAGTTGGACTATTCTTTGTAATGTGATCAACCTAGGGCTACCTTTAAAAATACATGGAAATTATACTTGGTTAAAAATGCAATGTTTCTATCTTTCTTTTCGAGATACTATTAACATATGATGCCTGTCCACAGGTGCTATGATAGCTACCAATAGACTTCTGAGTGCAGTTTAAGATCCTGGTTTTGACCCATACAACTCTATATGGCTTGGGGCTAAGATACTTTCCTTCATTCACTACTGATCATTCATCTGATATGAACCATCTGGAAAAATTGTTGACAGTTCTTCACTATCATGAAATCAGAGGGATGGATATGTCAATGCTTGGAGGAAATGCTTAACAACAACAATAAGAACGGGAAGGGACCTTGGAGGTCTTCTAGTCCAACCCCCTGCAGAGGCAGGAAACCTTACATCACTTCAGAAAAATGTTTATCCAACATCTTCTTAAAAACTTCTAGTGTTGGAGCATTCATAACTTCTGGAAGCAAGTTGTTCCACTGATTAATTGTTCTGTCAGGAAATTTCTCCTTAGTTCTAAGTTGCTTCTCCCCTTGTTTAGTTTGCATTCATTACTTCTTGTCCAGCCCTCAGGTGCTTTGGAGAACAGCTTAACTCCCTCTTCTTTGTGGCAGCTCCTGAGATATCGGAACACTGCTATCATGTATCCCCTAGTCCTTCTTTTGATTAAACTAGACATACCCAGTTCCTGCAACCGTTCTTCATATGTTTTAGCTTCCAGGCCTATGGCCTCCATGTTATAGATGTCCACTGGAGGTCAGACTTGTCCTGAATTTGGTGGCCTTCCAGAAGCAAGTTAAAAGTAAGATGTTTTTTCCAGGGTTTTTTAACAATTTAGTTAGGGTAACACTGAAGGAATTGTTAGGATATTGCTTTACATTAATTATAGGTCTTGTTTTTGTGCCCAATTTTATTACTATGTTACTTGTACTGTGGATGTTTTTATTTCTCATAAAACTTTTGAGATGTGCATTATTGCACCAGGCTAAAACTCCAATAAATAAATAAAAGTTGGTATTCTGAATACAAACAAATATTCTAAGTAAGAAAATTATGCATAAATTCATCAAAACAAATAAAACAAATCAAAGTAATTCATAATATGGACAAAATAATCTAAAACTCCCAAGTTGGTGTACAATTTTGTGAAATCTTTCTTTCTGCTTTAACATATTGAAAAAATGGAATTGTGGGAGGGTTTTTTTTTTCCAATAGTTCCAATAGATTAAAACAAAGTTTCAGAATAAAGGCTCCAACTTCTCCTGCAACCCAAGTGATTCTTTTGATACTTTATTCACCATTAATGCAGAACATGCTCAAGTTCATTGACAACAAGCCCCCAGGTTATAGAATTAGCAATGTATATAAAACTGTAACTGACAAAGCCTTAATTTATGAGGCTGGATTATTGTTCCATTTAATTCATGGTTGGGGGAGGTATTCAAAATGAATTCAATTTTTAAATCAATAAAATTCTATATTTAAAACCCATACATATTTGTGAATCTTTAACACATATGTAGAAATCATACTAGATTTGAGAAAAAAAGAAAATAAACCTAACCTATTCATGAAACTGGGAGTCATAATGAAGGAAAAAGCATCTTGCTTTTATAGTTGGATCCAAACCACGTTCTTTTTTCTTAATCGTGTAGGGGCGAAGGGTGAGAATTAAACAATCAAAATAAGTTACTTTTTTCAGTGCCTTTGTAACTTTAGATGGTCCGAGTTTGCGGAGAGGGCCGGCATATAAATCCAATAAACCTAACCTAACCTAACCACTAAACAAACGGTTGTAATTGAGCCCAGAATTTCTGTTGGGAAGCAAGACAGTTGCTAAGTGAGTTTTGCTCCATTTTAGAACCATTTTTGATTCTAAATCCCATCACTATCGGTGGGCTTGCGTCCTGGGTAAGTGGGTGGAGACTCCCGCCACCGGCACCAATTCTCCAACAGGGAGCAACCCACCGCTGCCATAGTTGTTAAGGGAATCACTGCAGTAATTAAAATTAGTAATATGGTTGTTAAGTAAATGTGGTTTCCCCATTGACTTTGCTTGTCAGAAAGTCACAAAAGGAGATTACATGGATAATAAATATGAGCCAGTTGCCAAAAAGAGGCATTTATATGTGATTCCTGAAAGCCACTCCCCAAATAGCACCCATACTACAGGACATTTACATTTTAATATGGAATAATCCATACTATGTTTAATTAGATTAATTAGAGCTGTGATAGCACAGTGCTTAGAATACAATATTGCGGGCTGATTCTACTCAATGCCAGAAGTTCAATCCTGACCAGCTCAAAGTTGACTAAGCATTCCATCCTTCTGAGGTTGGTAAAATGAGGACCTATTCCTAGATTGCAAACCACATAGAGAGGGCTATAAAGCACTGTGAAGCGGTATATAAATCTAAATGTCATTTCTATTGCTAATTTAAACTTAATTTTTGTTTATTATTCTTGTAATTTCTGTACCGCTGACTCCAATTTGGTGGGTCACCCAGATGCCTTTTATGACCATTAGACTAAAAAAAAAAGTTTGATTTTTCCCAGTGAAATCCTAAGCATA